>NC_090920.1:5202001-5214467 GCF_040956055.1 Brachionichthys hirsutus | reverse complement strand
GGGAGGCTCCAAGATGGAGTTTGGAGTTTGACTTCAGCAATCAATGATAAAAACTGATCGACCAAGTTTACTTTTCTCCAGGGATGAGGCCCCTCCCACTGTGACCCCCACGGCTTCATTCTCAGACAGGAAGCTCTTGGAGGGCGCTCTGCCGGCAGACGGAGCGGCTGGAGGGCTTCTCTCCTGGTGGACTCCGCCATCATCCGGCTGGCGAGCAGCTCCTCTGGAGGATCCGACTGCTGCTGGTCCAGAACTCCCTTCAGGTTCTCCTGAGGTGGACTCGTCTCCTCCCAGTCAGCAGCACCACCGTCTGGTTCTGGTCCTCCATCAGACTCTTTCTTCCTGCCCTCGGCCTGATGAAGCTGTGAGGACTGAGGCTCCTCTTCATCGTCTTCCTCATCCTTCACAGGACTGAACGTGAACTGGGTGATTTCATCCTCCTCCAGTCCTTGGAGGGTCCTTCCTCCGGACCGGTCCAGAGGTCCTCCTGTTCCTCTTTAATGTCTGACAGCTCTGTGGGGGGTCCGGATCCAGGTCCAGACTGGGGCTGGGTTAGGTGAGGAGGAACCTCTTCTGGACCGGGCGACAGCAGCTGGACGTCTGTGGACAATGAGAGACAGACAGCTTTGAGACAGATGCTAGAGGCCAGACAAGGAAAAACCACACCGTGACTCTGAAATGGTTCTGTGTGACCCGAGGACCGGTTGTAATGTGGACCCAGATGAAGCTCAGTGGAGACGTGTTTCTACTGGATCAAATGATCAGACATGTCCCAGAAATCTTGGTGATCTGAATTTCTAGTCGTGCTGACATTTCCTCCTGGCCTGGTTCTCCCTGATCTCCAGAAACGGAACCGGTTCCTCTGGACTTTGAGATGCTCCTGGTTCCTCATTTCATTTAGATTGTGACCTCATTATTTCTTCCTTTGAAGCTGAACTCTTGTCTCACTATATTTAAAACGCTGCCGGCTTCCCTCAGCCCAGCTCAACCCTAGAACCCGGTTCTAATATTCCTGATCTATCACAGTTATCAACCATTTCTTCAGTCATTAATTAATCTGTTCTGTATTTACAGCCAATTGTAGCAGCTCAAATCATCAATTAAGGGGTTATTTGTGCCAATCTGTTTGATATTTTTGTTGTTTTTCTGTTTGACATGTTTGTAGGAGCTTCAGCTAAGCTAGGATAGCATCCTGATGCATGCAGATATATGTAAAGATAGCTTCCAGCTACCGTAAGATTATCATTACATTAAGATGGCTTCCAGCTACCATGACATTAGCTTCAAATGTGGTAGCTTCTAGCTACTATTAAGTTAGCATTAAATTCAGACAGCTTCTAGCTACCGTTACATTAACATTAAATTAGGGTAGCTCTGAGCTACCGTTAAATTAGCGTTGGATTAGGACTAGCAGCTAAAGGTCCCGGCCATGCTGTGAGACCATTAGTTTGGTGGTTTATAGACTCTGCTGGTCTACATTGGGGACGTTTCAAAGACCGGACTGGCTCCAGCTCATGGCCGGGTCCGGTTCATACTGGTCACCGTGATGTCTGGTGTCATGTGGACCAGGCATCAAGCCTGGTGAGGGAGGAGTCAGCATTTCTTTTGAGAAAAAACTTTATTTAAGATTAATTTTTTTCATGCATGACTTTGTGAATAAATCATAAATGCTAACAAATGCTGAGAATCCAATCCAACATCTTAACGCCGAAGTCGCAAAATCACGACAAGCAAAATATGGGGCCTCATGTAGTTACCAATTCACACCAGCAGATGGCAGACATCTGCCACTTCAACCTGAGCCACTTGTGTGTTTCCATTCAAAGTTAGGTAGTTACTAGTTTATAGAGTGTAAGGAGACGAGAAAGTAGTCTTGGAGTAAGACAGCAAGACAGCACAGTTTAGCGAGAGAAAACGAACCATGGCTGATCTGACGAGGAATATTCACCCTCTGATGAATGTGTTCAGTCGTCCAGTGAGACGGAAAGTTCCACAAGCAGGACATAACGGAGCCGCTGCTTCACTTCTTCCTGTCCAGGGTGGATGGAGGGGATGTCGTGGGTGTCGCAGGGTTGGTAATAACGCTAACGGTAGCGTTTTGACTGCTCGCGGGAATGAAAAAAGCTGTGGAAATAGCGGCATAGTGATGGCGGGAGATAATACACCGCTAATAGCGGAGGGGGCAGCGGGTGCGCTTGCCGTCCAACCAAGAATAATGAGGTGATGGCTGGGTTTACTTGAGAGATGAGGAAGTGGTCCATGTACACTGGACGCCTGGTGATGTCATAATATGCAAATTAGACGAGTTAATTTATTCCCATCACAAACTTCGGTTCATACTGATTATTCTCATTTACAGTATGGCTTTATCAATTTACAACCTTTTAAAAAAAGTGAAAAAGTCAAAACGGAATATTTTATTGTAAAAAAAAAAGAGTTAAATCTGAAGGTGAAGATTTAGTTTGACGCTCTGCTGGTTTCAGGTTGATGGTTCGAGGGGTCTTTACCAGCACTTGGTGGGGGGCAGTAGACCAAGTTTAACCCTCCGTCTGGGGTAGAAGGTGTCTCTGACTTCCGTCTCAAGATAAACGCCGGGCACTTTGAAAATGGACACAGCTGAGAAGTGGAGACAGGATGAATGAGTTAGGAGACGTGGCTTAGCCTAACCCTTACCCTACAACTATCCCGAACCCTAAAACTAACCCTAAACCCTTACCCTACAACTACCCCGAACCCCTTACCCTACTCCCATCTCTAAAGTTTATACCCTGGCGTACTCCTACTGTGGAGCTGTCCGTGGTGCTGAAACGCTTTTTGTTTTGTTGTGTGGGGGGGGGGAAGCGTTGTTTCAGGGGGCCCTCCACAACAAAGCGGCGCGTTTCAGCACCACGGACAGCTCCACAGTAAGAGTATGCCAGGGTATAGGGCAGACATGGGGAAACTAAGGCCCGGGGGCCATATACGGCACGTTGGGTTTATACCGGTAATACGGCCTGCCGAACTTGTCCAAATAATATCATTAAATAAAATGTTATTATAAACCTCATTTATTTGACCTTTTCACCTGTAATGCTCCCTGTAAAAGGCCAAATCCTTTCATGTGATAACTTTTACATGTAATTTATATTAGTTCACACAAACACTCCAGCCTGGCCCTCTGTCAAATTTTAGAACCCATTGTGGCCCACGAGTCAAAAGGTTTGCCCACCCCTGCTCTAAACCCAAACCCCTAACCCTTACCCTACAACTAACCTCTAACCCTAACCCTTACCCTACCGCTAACCCTAAACAGGATGAGTTCAGTTCTAAACATCATTTTGTATTGGTTCATAAAAGAAGCAATGACATCTTCACGCTGGTAGCAGCTCGGTTAGCATGTGTTAGCATGTGTAAAGTGCGGCTCTGGTTGGAAATGGAAAGCTTTTATTGTCATTGTCAACACAGTACAAGTACAGTGCAACATTGAATCAAGGTTTCGATGAGTGAGCATCGGCTGCAGCAAATAAATCGCGCTGCCAAAGACTCTTCTTCGAGAAGGTGCAGAAAGCATCAGGTACACAGGACAACACACGGAGGAGAAAGGAACGACACGATGCACAGGTTCTTACTGTCTGTGAGCTGCATGATGGAAGGGGGCAGCGTGCTGAAGTACGGGTGCTGCAGGGCATCCTGTGCAGAGATCCGTTCTGCCGGGACCCCCCTGAGCATTCCCTGGACCAGGTCTTCAGTCTTGTAGGGCAGCTGGTTCAACCTGACCCACATTGACAGACTAGCTAGCTTACCAAATGATCCAGACGTCATCAGCCTAATGCTCAGTTACCATGAAAACGTACAGTAAACTGAGACGCTAGCCTGATCTGTCAAGCTAGCATGAACGCAATGTCCTTAGCAGCTAACGTAAAGATTTTTGTTCTGACCTTTTCCAAACTGTCCTGAACTGTTTCGGCTCCGAGTGATCAAACCGCTCTGTAGAAAGAAGGGAGCCGTTCAGACGCTCTCATCGGCGCCACCAGCAGGTCAAAACCCAAGAAGTACTGTTTAAGTTGTAGAAGGTACTGCATATTGATATTTGTTAGCCAAATACTCTTTTAAATGTGCACTGAATTAGCCATTACCCGCTCCAAATACAATGATTCTACAAAACTGATTGATCAATTGATTAATTTTGGTTGATTGAATATGTATCAGTAAAACAGTTGTGGGGGTTTCTTTGCTGTCTTGTGATTGGCTGCTGGGACAGAGTGGGAGGAGTTGACTTGCCTGGTTTGTAGTTTGTCAGCTGGCTGACTCCAGGCCAGCTGTCTTCCGACGGGACGCCCAGGACCTGCAGGGACACATGACTTCATCATGACGGACGAAGGCGAGCGATTGGCTGAGTCATCTGTGAGTCATCGATGATGAGCGTAATATTATGTAGTAATATTCAAGGTGTTCTCAGCTCGCTCACTGTCCAAATCTTCTGCAGCTGTTCAAACTCATCTGAGTGTCCGGGGAACGCCGGCGCCCCCTGCAGCATCTCTACGAAGATACAACCAGCTCCCCTGAGTCAAAGACAAAAAGGTGAACACGATGACGTCATCATGACAGTCGTGGCCCGCCTCTCGTGGACTGACCACATGTCCAGCGCCGTGGAGTAATCGGTGGATCCCATCAGGACATCAGGGGGGCGGTACCAAAGCGTCACCACCTCCGATGAGAAGGTCTGACTGGGAATGGACATGGAGCAAGCCAGACCTTCACCGGGCACCAGACAGGGAGGTCCAGTCAGTACCAGAACAGAACCAATCCCACTGAAAAGTCTCAGCAATAAGCTAATGCTAATGCTATGCCAGTTCTTCACATCTTTACAATAGCGCTGAATCAGCAGAATGCTAACTAGCTTTAGCTAACATTTCATACTGGACTTCAGAGAAACTATGCCAGCAGCAGAATATCAATCAGTAGCCTCTGCTTTCTGAAATGACGAGTGATGACTGATAAAGCCGGGGGTGTCCTTGACCAAAGTCGGCCATCTTGAGCTCCCCCAGGTAGCTGATGAGCAGGTTCTGAGGCTTCAGGTCTCTGTGCAGGATCCTCCGGCTGTGGACGTAGCAGAGAGCGCGCAGCAGCTGGAACATGAAGATCTGGGAGGACAACGCACACTGCTGGTCAAACCGCCCCGTCTGACATGATGTCACCGCTCTAACGATGATGTCACAACCATAACGGAGCCTGAAACCAGACAGAAGGGCCCAAACCAAAACCGGGTTATCAAGGAGCCCAGTTGGCCCTGTAAAGCCCGGGGTCCGGGGCCCATCTTAGCTCTGTTCAGGCTTTGTGGGGCAACTTGACCTGAGAGGGGGGCGGGGCTGACCCCTGGTCAAGCTGGGTCACCGTTCATTAGTTTAGACGTTGTTCACATGAATTAATTGTGTGCTTGAAGATGAGGCGTGAAACCGACCCTGACGTTGTGCGAGTGCAGGCCTCCGGGGTGCTGGTCCATGTACTGGGCCAGGTCCGTTTGCTGCAGCACAAGAAGAAGAAGAAGAAGAAGCGGCTCCAGGTGAACAGATGTCCCGCCTCCACTGCAGGTCATGTGACTGGACCGGACGGAACCTCACCACGAATTCAAAGACGAAGGTCAGAGACGCTCTGGTGTGGATGATGTCATGGAGGACGATGATGTTGGCGTGTTTCAGACGTTTGAGCAGAGAGGCTGCACACGCACACGCACACACACGCACACACGGACTGAGAGTAGGGACGATGACGGGAAAAGCTAGAGAGCCGGTGGACATGATGATGAGGACAAAGGTGGACAGGAAGCAAGGCTGGAAGCTTCGGAGCAGGATTCAAGTTGCTTTAGAACGGAGGAGATGGAAAGAGGAATGGAGGAGGAGTTATGGTTAGACAAGAGACTGGAATACAACAGCTAAGGTGATCAGGGAGACAGGTAGGAGAGTACCGGGTGTGTCTTCTGGAGAGAAAGGAGATAAGGAGACCTGGTGGTGGAACCAGGAAGTGCAGAGGTGCATACAGGAAAATAGGTTTGCTAAGAAGAAGTGGGACATTGAGAGGACAGAAGAGCGTAAACAGGAGTACAGGGAGACGAGACGCAAGGCAAAGGTCAAACAGAGGACATATGATGACCTGTATGCAGGTTAGATAGTAAAGAGGGAGAGAGGGATCTGTAGGCTGGACAGACAGAGAGACAGAGATGGAAGGATGTCCAGCATGTTAGAGTGATGAAGGGTAGACAAAGGGGAGACGAGAAGGGAGACTATAGGGGGACAAATCTAAAGAGTCATACGATGAAGTTGTGGGAAAAGGTGCTTGAGGCGAGACTAAGTACAGAAGTCAGTATCTGTGAGCAGCAGTATGTCTTCATGCCAGGAAGAGTACCACAGACACAATGTTAGCGTTGAGGCTAGCGATGGAGGAGCTACATCGTGTCTTTGTAGATCTAGAAAGGACAGTAGTAGATTCTATGATGTGTTGGTCACCCTCTCTGATGGCGGTGAACGGGACGCCCTCCTCTGTCCTCATTCGGATCACCTTCAGCGCCACCAGCTGGCCGTTGATCCTCAAGAGACGCACAGCAGTATTAATACAGCAGTACTACTGCACATTGGGCCCAGACTGACTCCGGTCTGTAGTTTGGTCAGTCGACTAACTCCGGTCTGTAGTTTGGGCCCAGACTAACTCCGGTCTGTAGTTTGGGCCCAGACTAACTCCGGTCTGTAGTTTGGGCCCAGACTAACTCCGGTCTGTAGTTTGGTCAGTCGACTGACTCCGGTCTGTAGTTTGGTCAGTCGACTGACTCCGGTCTGTAGTTTGGTCAGTCGACTAACTCCGGTCTGTAGTTTGGGCCCAGACTAACTCCGGTCTGTAGTTTGGGCCCAGACTAACTCCGGTCTGTAGTTTGGGTCCAGACTAACTCCGGTCTGTAGTTTGGGCCCAGACTAACTCCGGTCTGTAGTTTGGTCAGTCGACTGACTCCGGTCTGTAGTTTGGTCAGTCGACTGACTCCGGTCTGTAGTTTGGTCAGTCGACTGACTCCGGTCTGTAGTTTGGGCCCAGACTAACTCCGGTCTGTAGTTTGGGCCCAGACTAACTCCGGTCTGTAGTTTGGTCAGTCGACTAACTCCGGTCTGTAGTTTGGGCCCAGACTAACTCCGGTCTGTAGTTTGGTCAGTCGACTGACTCCGGTCTGTAGTTTGGGCCCAGACTAACTCCGGTCTGTAGTTTGGTCAGTCGACTGACTCCGGTCTGTAGTTTGGGCCCAGACTAACTCCGGTCTGTAGTTTGGTCAGTCGACTGACTCCGGTCTGTAGTTTGGTCAGTAACTCACCTGCTGACGCCCTTGTAGACGGAGGCGTATGACCCCTCACCCAGTTTCTCCAGACTGACATAAGAATGAACAGCTCCAAACTGAAGACCTGGTTTCTGAGCAGATAAAATCAGATTTCATGGCGTCGTGTTTGAGTCCGGGACTTGTTTCACTGAGGTTCTGTAGAATCACTGACCCAGATGAAGGGGTCCTGGCAGCTTCTACGTCTCAGCGGGTCACCGTTGCTGCATCCCCGCTGCCTGAATGGCCGGACCTGAAGCGTGTGGAACCAGTGAGGCTGCGGCAAATGGGCCTGATCCGCATCCAGCTGAGACCCACAGGCAGAGACCACCTTAAACCACCTTAAACCTTTTCAAACCACTAAATGCTAATCACTAAAGTCCACCTTAAAATGTACTGAAGCCGGGTCAGGCTCAGAGGAATGACTTAATGAGCACGCTGTAAGAAATAACACAAATGCTGCCCTCCAAGTCAAATCAGTACTTTTATAAAGATATGAAGGTCGCAGCAAAGACAATGAACTACAGGTGATGGATTAAATCTCCCTTTGAGAAGTACCCGAGTAGAAACCAGAAAATAAAATGGATATTGTTGCATTAAATGGAAACTTATAGTTGTTGTAGTTAAGAGAAGTGTAAATCTACTTACTGTAGTATTGAAATGAAGTTAAGTACTACCTACTTCAACAGGCGGGAGGGATGTTGAGCTCCTGCTTTTTCTAAAGGAGCACTCCTCCTCCTCCTGCTCCTCATCTTCATCTTCATCTTCTTTTGGTCTCTTATTCTCCTCCTCATTCTGTTCTTCTTCAAGACAACAGCACCTCCTCACCCACTGGGACAGGCCGTCCATCTTGACTTCAGTCTTCTTCCTTCTGTCTGTCTCACATGACTCACATAGTCCAGGACAAGCAGACAGTCTCGTGATTGTTGTGTCGGTGTGTCTCCTGCCCGCTGCTGGTCAGATGTAGGACTGTCTGTCGCGGGGTGTGTGCTGCCCTCTTGTGGTCACAGTTGCTAACTACAGCAGACAGAATTTCTATTTTGTCTAAATGCTGTTTTCACAGATTCTACACTTTCAGAAGATACCTGATCATTACCTGGGATGCCCAACACCCAGGCACCAAAAAGTGAATTGTTTATAATACAAAGCTTAAAATCACATTGAAAGAATGCAATAAAGGTCTCCTGAATCTCTTTCACAAGATGAATGCTAGCTAAAACTTTATTAATGAATAAACACACTGTAAAACAACATCCCATATTCCTGCACATTTTAATTTAATTTAGAACAAAAACAGAGTGGAGAACTCTCCGTGTTCTTAAAACCATTTGTTAATACAATATGGTTCATGTGAATGAATGAGTTCAAAAATCAATCATCAGTAGTAAGTTAAGAGGATCAATCATCAGTATTGGACCAATCCGCAGAGAGCAGGTCGAGCAGCATCGTTCAGTGGAAACTCCACATTACCACCAATGAGACCAGAGCACCAAGAAGAGACCCAGCTGCAGAGGGGGGGGCGGAGTTACAAAGGTCACCATTGCAACACTTGAAGGTGAAACTGGAAACCTGGAAAAAATCAATAGCTACCGATTAGATGGGCTTAATCAAATAGAAAGTTGATCAGTCAGCATCACAGAAACACAAATATTTAAGAATTTAGCTAGCAGCTACCGTTAGCAGCGCCAGTTAGCAGCTACCATTAGCAGCTCCATTAGCAGCTACCATTAGCAGCTCCAGTTAGCAGCTACCATTAGCAGCTCCATTAGCAGCTCCAGTTAGCAGCTACCATTAGCAGCTCCATTAGCAGCTCCAGTTAGCAGCTACCATTAGCAGCTCCAGTTAGCAGCTACCATTAGCAGCTCCACTAGCAGCTACCATTAACAGCTCCAGTTAGCAGCTACCATTAGCAGCTACCATTAACAGCTCCATCAGCAGCTCCATTAGCAGCTCCATTAGCAGCTCCAGTTATCAGCTACCATTAGCAGCATGTGTTAGCAGGTCCTGAGGGAACGGGTCCTACCTGGGGGAACATCTGGGCCAGTCGGCCGTACTCGCAGTCAGAGTACTTCAGACACTGACGGTACGTCATTCCACCTGCAGGAAAACAGCAGAACCGCAGTAGAACCTCAGTAGATGTCAGTATGAGCAGCCGACCAATCACAGTAGCGTTCAGGTGTGGCGGCTCAGGTGGGTACCTCTCTCAAAGAGGGTGAGACAGGCGTCGTCATAGCTGCAGTCTCGCTGTTTGTAGCAGCTGGAGGTGTAGTCCTTGCAGCTGAAGCATTTAATGCTGGACCCTGACACGGAACCAGAACCAGAACCAGGTGAGTGACACTGAATGATCGGGGTACCGTCACATTAAAGGTGATCAGATTACCCAAAGTGAGGAACAAGCAGAATCTGACAAACCCAGTCCAATCAGAGCCGAGAAGATCAGCAGGCAAATCCCAAAGGAGCGCTCCATTTCCACCTCAGCACGTCCGTCCCTCAGTGTGAGACTGTTCAGTGTCCCGCCAGGATGAGTGCCCCAGTCCTGACTGGGAGGCCCCGCCCACAGGGAGGAGACTGTCTCATAGTCGCCGTCATTGTTTTCAGTCAGGCTTCAGAGATGCATGACCTCAGAGTTCCACGCTGGCACCAGCGTTAGGCCTCAGGGTGTGTCGGGTTCCGGTTCGGTTCCTCAGGTCCAACTGTTCTGGATCTGATTCTGGTCTTGTGGGTCCGGGGGTTTGCCCTTAACTCGTCTCTTGGTGATTTCCGTTTGTTCCATTCCAGTGCTTCTCTGTTTGGGTCTCTGAACCGGGTCTTCGTGGTGGTTTTGGGTGGGTTCTTGGTTCTAACATGGTTCTCCATCCTTTGTCAACGGCGCCTGGTGATTGAAGCGTGAAGGAGGAAATCACACTGATTGATCCTCTTCATCTTCACCACGATAGAGAGGGCTAGCATTTAGCGTCACAGAGCTAACGGCTGCCAACTCGGTCCGGTTCCAGCTGTGATGAAGGAGCACGGTGATGATGATGATGATGGTGATGGTGGATGAGCGGCGCCGTTTCGTCTCAGAGCAGCGAGAGAAAAGCTTCATTGTTCTGTTGACCTGCAAAACAAAGAACCGTTCAGAACCACTGGGACAATCAGCCTCAGTACCGAGACAGAGAGCATCATCATCGTCATCGTCATCATCATCATACCATCACGCTGCTCTCTGATTGGCTCACAGCTGATGTTACCTTTACCTACACAGGAGTCATTGAATATGAATGGAGCTATTAATCCATTATCGGGCCTTCCGCTCACAACAGGTGGCAACGGCCCCGGTGATGTCAGCGCTGAGGCTGCGCCTGATTGGTCCACATGTCCCAGGTGATAACTGAAACCTCATTCATTATGGAGCAGCATCGGTTTCATTGGACGATGAAGGCGAGTCTGTCTTCCTCACAGGTGTGTTTGATGTGTTTCTGTTAGGATGGAACCGATGATGTCCTTATCGATCGTTTTATTGACAGGCTCTGGACAGTGATGTCATCCTCTGATCAGTATTGATAAATACTTTGATGTTTCCAGGTGAAGCGGATTGGTTCTGTTCACTCCAGCTGAACATTTCTCGTACTTTTTATATCCTCATCCAGGATGTTTGTGTTCTCAGACTGAAGACCCAGTCAGCGCCACATGGATCCACACAGCATCGGTAAACTGGGTTATGGGTTCTGCTGGGTTCTCCTAGATTCTACTGATTCTTCCTATTGGGTCCGACTAAATTTAAATCAGATCTGGTGACTTTAAAAGAACTCTGCTGGGTGCGGTGGTTCTGTTTGCTGTAGGATGGTTCTGCTGGGTGCGGTGGTTCTGTTTGCTGTAGGTTGGTTCTGCTGGGTGCGGTGGTTCTGTTTGCTGTAGGATGGTTCTGCTGGGTGTGGTGGTTCTGTTTGCTGTAGGATGGTTCTGCTGGGTGTGGTGGTTCTGTTTGCTGTAGGATGGTTCTGCTGGGTGCGGTGGTTCTGTTTGCTGTAGGATGGTTCTGCTGGGTGTGGTGGTTCTGTTTGCTGTAGGATGGTTCTGCTGGGTGTGGTGGTTCTGTTTGCTGTAGGATGGTTCTGCTGGGTGTGGTGGTTCTGTTTGCTGTAGGATGGTTCTGCTGGGTGTGGTGGTTCTGTTTGCTGTAGGATGGTTCTGCTGGGTGTGGTGGTTCTGTTTGCTGTAGGATGGTTCTGCTGGGTGCGGTGGTTCTGTTTGCTGTAGGATGGTTCTGCTGGGTGTGGTGGTTCTGTTTGCTGTAGGATGGTTCTGCTGGGTGTGGTGGTTCTGTTTGCTGTAGGATGGTTCTGCTGGGTGTGGTGGTTCTGTTTGCTGTAGGATGGTTCTGCTTGGTTCAGTGGTTCTGTTTGCTGTAGGATGGTTCTGCTGGGTGTGGTGGTTCTGTTTGCTGTAGGATGGTTCTGCTGGGTGTGGTGGTTCTGTTTGCTGTAGGTTGGTTCTGCTGGGTGTGGTGGTTCTGTTTGCTGTAGGATGGTTCTGCTGGGTGTGGTGGTTCTGTTTGCTGTAGGATGGTTCTGCTGGGTGTGGTGGTTCTGTTTGCTGTAGGATGGTTCTGCTGGGTGTGGTGGTTCTGTTTGCTGTAGGATGGTTCTGCTTGGTTCAGTGGTTCTGTTTGCTGTAGGATGGTTCTGCTGGGTGTGGTGGTTCTGTTTGCTGTAGGATGGTTCTGCTGGGTGTGGTGGTTCTGTTTGCTGTAGGATGGTTCTGCTGGGTGCGGTGGTTCTGTTTGCTGTAGGTTGGTTCTGCTGGGTGTGGTGGTTCTGTTTGCTGTAGGATGGTTCTGCTGGGTGTGGTGGTTCTGTTTGCTGTAGGATGGTTCTGCTGGGTGCGGTGGTTCTGTTTGCTGTAGGATGGTTCTGCTGGGTGTGGTGGTTCTGTTTGCTGTAGGTTGGTTCTGCTGGGTGCGGTGGTTCTGTTTGCTGTAGGATGGTTCTGCTGGGTGTGGTGGTTCTGTTTGCTGTAGGATGGTTCTGCTTGGTTCAGTGGTTCTGTTTGCTGTAGGATGGTTCTGCTTGGTTCAGTGGTTCTGTTTGCTGTAGGATGGTTCTGCTTGGTTCAGTGGTTCTGTTTGCTGTAGGATGGTTCTGCTGGGTGCGGTGG